>NC_084732.1:68290850-68315850 GCF_033978785.1 Entelurus aequoreus
CCCAATTGTAGCTGAGATAGGGTCCAGCGCCCCCCGCAACCCCGAAGGGAATAAGCGGTAGAAAATGGATGGATGGGATGGATTTTTTGTTAACATTTATTAGATTAGAGAAAGTGTAGAATTTTCATAGCCATTGTTTCTTCCTCCTGTTGGAGCGTTTTGTGTTTATATACGTTTTTTTTTTTTTTGATTGATTGATTGATTGAGAGGTTGCAAAG
This sequence comes from Entelurus aequoreus, assembly GCF_033978785.1. NCBI lineage: Eukaryota > Metazoa > Chordata > Actinopteri > Syngnathiformes > Syngnathidae > Entelurus > Entelurus aequoreus. Next base: position 68,291,069 of record NC_084732.1, read on the forward strand.
TGAAGTACATATTCCGTACAATTGACCACTAAATGGTAACACCCGAATAAGTTTTTCAACTTGTTTAAGTCGGGGTCCACTTAAATTGATTCATGTTACAGATATATACTATCAAATATATACTAACATCATAATACAGTCATCACACAAGATAATCACATTGAATTATTTACATTATTTACAATCCGGGGTGTGGGGGGCGTGGGGGTTAGGTTTGGTTGTTATCATCAGTCATCAACAATTGAGAACAGAGAAATGGATATTGGAACAGTGTAGGTCTGACTTGGTAGGATATGGACAGCAAGTAGTGGGCATAGAGAGAGAGAGAGAGAGAGAGAGATGAGAGAGAGAGAGAGAGAGAGAAGAGAGAGAGAGAGAGAGAGAGAGAGGGAGAGAGAGATCAGAAGGCATAAGAAAAAGTATCTGCATTTGATTGTTTACATTTGATTATTAGGCAATCCGGGGAGGGTGTTAATTTAGGGTTGTAGCTGCCTGGAGGTGAACTTTTATTGCGGTTTTGAAGGAGGATAGAGATGCCCTTTCTTTTATACCTGTTGGGAGCGCATTCCACATTGATGTGGCATAGAAGAGAATGAGTTAAGACCTTTGTTAGTTTCGGAATCTGGGTTTAACGTGGTTAGTGGAGCTCCCCCTGGTGTTGTGGTTATGGCGGTCATTTACGTTAAGGAAGTAGTTTGTCATGTACTTCGGTATCAGGGAGGTGTAGCGGATTTATAGACTAGGCTCAGTGCAAGTTGTTTTACTCTGTCCTCCACCCTGAGCCAGCCCACTTTGGAGAAGTGGGTAGGAGTGAGGTGTGATCTGGGGTGGAGGTCTAGTAGTAATCTGATTATCTTGTTCTGGGATGCTTGGAGTTTAGATTTGAGGGTTTTGGAGGGTGGCTAGGGTACCAGGAGGTGCATGCGTAATCGAAAAAGTGTTGAACGAGAGTTCCCGCCAGAATCCTCATGGTGCTTTTGTTGACCAGAGAGGAGATTCTATAGAGAAATCTTGTTTGTTGGTTGACCTTTTTGATTACCTTGGTTGCCATTTTATCACAGGAAAGATTAACCTCTAGAATGGAACCTAGGTAGGTGACCTCATCTTTCCTGGTGATAACAATGTCACCCACTTTTATAGTGAAATCATTGACTTTCTTAAGGTTGATGTGGGACCCAAATAGGATGGATTCCGTTTTAACCCAAGTGTATGGATAGCTTGTTGTCAGCGAGCCAGGTGCAAGTTCTACAGAGTTCAGCACTGAGGATTTTCTCCACCTGTGACTTGTCCCTGTCTGATACCAGCAAGGCCGAGTCATCCGCAAACAAGAACAATTCACAGTCGCATGCCGATGACAAGTCGTTTATGTATATTAGGAACAGTAAAGGCCCTAATATACTGCCTCATAGAATATAAGTCGCCAATTATAGTTTGTCATTGTTTTTGTGTTTTCCTCCTGTCGGAGTGATTTTCGGTTGTTCCTTTTTTTTTTGGAACCTTTTTCGCGACTAGTTAAGTTATTGTAGATTTTTGAATTGCCCTGATTCTGGAGGTGAAAGGAAGCTTTCAAAATAAAAGCCTGCCGATATATTCCCTACTCTGCATCTGAGTCCTATCCTTTTGACCAAGCCTGACAGATCCAGGATGCTTCAATAGCGGCCTTTAGCTCATTTGCATTATTGGGTCTGGTGTCTTGCAGCTTCTTCTTCACAATACCCCACAAATTCTCTATGGGGTTCAGGTCAGGGGAGTTGGCAGGCCAATCGAGGACAGTAATGCCATGGTCAGTACACCAGTTACTGGTGGTTTTGACAATGCTGGATCATGCTGGAAAATGAAATCATCATCTCCATAGAGCTTTTCAACAGATAGAAGCATGTAGTGCTCTAAAATCTCTTGGTACACAGCTGCATTGACTCTGGACTTGATGAAACACAGTGGACCAACACCAGCAGCTGACATGGCTCCCCAAACCATTGCTGACTGTGGGAACTTCACACTGGATTTCAAGCAACTTGGATTTTGCTCCTCTCCAGCCTTCCTCCAGACTCTAGCGCCATGACTTCCAAATGAAATACAAAACTTGCTTTCGTCTGAAAACAGGACTCTGGACCACTCTGCAACTGTCCAGTGCTTCTTTTCCATAGCCCAAGTCAGACGCTTCTTCCGTTGTCTTTAGTTCAGGAGTGGCTTGACCATGGGAATACGGCTACATGCTTCCATCTGTTGAAAAGCTCTATGGAGATGATGATTTCATTTTCCAGCATGATATATATATATATAGACGATATATGTTAAAATATTTATATACGTTAGGTCAGGAAAAAACACAGACACTATTTCATCCCTACAAGCCTGTTTCGCAGGTTTTCCTGCTCTTCAGGGGAAATATATATATATATATATATATATATATATATATATATATATATATATATATATATATATATATATATATATATATATATATATATATATATATATATATATATATATATATATATATATATATATATATATATATATATACATATATACATATATATATATATATATATATATATATATATATATATACATATATATATATATATATATATATATATATATATATATATATATATATATATATATATATATATATATGAGAGTGTTTTGTGGGTAAAGTTTCGCAAATTGTTGAAGGAGATGTTTACCAGTGAAATCATACTGTTACTACAGTAAGCACATGCTAAGTTATCTGTGATAGTAGTGTACTCACAGCAGTAAAACTATAAAAAAAACATAATTCTGTTATATTATTTCTATTATTTATTCCAGTAATTTCAGGTCACCTTTTCATGTCCAATCTTTTCTCCAAGTTTATACAGTAACTGGCGTTAAAAGTTATAAAGGTTGTAAGTTTATGTTTACACTCAGTTTACGGTTGGGTGAGGAAAGCAAGGAAGATTTGCAATTGTCATATTGTCATGCTTAAATAAAAAACAGTTTTTGTTTAATAGCAATATGTTTTCAAAAAATTCACAAAAAACAGGTAAAAATGCATTCATACATACCAGATACAAAATGAGCTGAGCAAATTCGAATGTTGTGCACATTATTCACATCGAAATTCTGTTTGAGGCTTGCAAGCCATAATCACCTTCTTTCTTTTTAGACAATCGTTCTCTTTACACTCTGTTTTCCACAACTTTGTGCAGATACAGTAGTTGTACTGTAGATGTTTGTATCTGTTTGCTCCATTCTGACAGACGCAAAAACACTGCACAAGTTAACCATTTAGCTTTAGCAGAGATGCTTACAGTCCCTTTCACAGACAATATATTGTTGTGCTGTCCTCCATCATTGCTGACGATCTGGTTGTTGTTACATGATAACAATTGATATGAAGCACACTGCACCTTTTGCAAGGAAACAGCTCCATGGCAAATCTGAAAATTGGCTGTTGTGACGTTTGCTAATATTTTGTTCAATTAGTTTACAGTAGAGAGTGTGCTGGTGTATTTAGTTAGTTTAACCATTTTGTTTTCCAATGTGAAAGAGCAGTGAATTAATTCATATACTGTATTTTCCGGACCATAGGGCGCACCGGATTATAAGGTGCACTGCCGATGAATGGTCTACTTTTGATCTTTCTTCATATATAAAGTGCACCGGATTATAGGGTGCATTAAAGGAGTCATAATCATATATTTTTTTTCTAAATTGAAAACACTTCCTTGTGGTCTACATAACATGTAATGGTGGTTCTTTGGTCAAAATGTTGCATAGATTATGTTTTACAGATCGTCTTCAAGCCGCTTTCTGACAGTCCCTTCCAGGTGTGGCATTTTGAGGGTGGTCTTATTTACGTGGCTCACCTTTGGCAGTGTCTTCTCCCCGTCATCTTTGTTGTAGCGGTGTAGCGTGCAAGGACGGGAGTGGAACAAGTGTCAAAAGATGGAGCTAACTGTTTTAATGACATTCAGACTTTACTTAGATGAATAACGGAGCAGCATCTCCTCATCCGGAAACAACAACATTGGAAATGTGTCCCGTGAAAAACCGTCCCACCGAAACTCTCTAATAACTAAAGTTCCTTGGGTGAATAATGTAATAACTCACTACACCGGTATGTTTTAGCGCTTCCATTGAGAGTTTATTGACAGATATAAGTAAGAACTTTACACTACTTTATATTAGAAATGGCAACAGCGGAGGATGAATGTCCCATAACAAGAAGATAGAGAAAAAGAAGAAGCTTATCGACTTTGGGGTCGGCACGGACTACAAAGGCGGATGCGCGCAAATTTTCAGGACTTATGCAGATCCCAAATACAGATCAGCAGGTACCAGAAGGTAAGAAAAGCTGCTTTTGCATAATATTGCGAAACAAAACGCCAGATAATATGTCTTACCTTATACACACACCATATTAGAGCAGCATCTCCACCAAGGCCACCTACTCAGTGGCCTAGTGGTTAGAGTGAGATCGGTAGGTTGTGAGTTCAAACCCCGGCCGAGTCAAACCAAAGGCTAAAAAAATGGTACCCATTACCTCCCTGCTTGGCACTCAGCATCAAGGGTTGGAATTGGGGGTTAAATCACCAAAAATGATTCCCGGGCGCGGCCACTGCTTCTGCCCACTGCTCCCCTAACCTCCCAGGGGGTGAATAAGGGGATGGGTCAAATGCAGAGGACAAATTTCACCACACCTAGTATGTGTGTGACAATCATTGGTACTTTAACGTTAACTTTAATAATACTTGTGCGTTGAAGCACATCAAGCGGTGCGGCTTCATAGCTTACCAAAGCAAAAACATGTTGATAGATTTGTGAGCGCCTTATGTGTAATGTTCTATATTTTCAATGGAACATATAAAATGTGAGTGTTGTTTACTTGAGTCATATTGCCATCATAGTGCTGGTGCCATTTACTGGTCACACTTATCACTACACCATTACCATATAAAATAGCTTCGAGGTGGGTAAGCTCAACCAAACGTATTCCTCACATTAAAGGCACCGGGTTATAAGGCGCACTGTCGAGTTTTAAGAAAAAAAAAGGATTTTAAGTGTGCCTTATAGTCCGTTAAATACGGTACTTACAATTCATTGTGGCCCTGTGAGTTTCCTTTATGTGTTTGTACTTCATTGTCCGTATGGATATGAAATGGTCTTAAATTATATTCATTATGGTCTTAAAAATGTCTTAAATTTGACTTGTGGAAACCTGCAGAGACCCTGTGCAAGTTTTAATGCTGTGTAACTAGACCGTACTTATGTTGCTATTAGAGATAATAATGACTTTAACACAACTACAACTAATGTCGACACATGACCACTTTGAGTGTCAATTTTTGTGTCTTCTAAAGCCATCAATCAGGTATGTCGACGTCAATTTAAGCAGTGAGGACGAGTCGGTTGACATGTGCGTTGTCAACATAAAACAGGACCGACTTAAAAGTATTTCACAGGATACACAAAACAACTTTTGGACCTATGCGAGACTTCTATTGCAAAAAAATATTTATATTTGGATAGATGCAACTTCAGTGATTTGTCCCTGAGAAGACAGAGAAACAGAACAGAGAGCCAGAAGGAGGTAGTGAAGATGTTGATAGCAGGATCCTTTCTGTCACTGTGTCAGTCTGTTCTCCAACGCTGAGAAAATCTAACATTCTTCAGGCTGCCAAGAAGTAGCAACCATCTCTTCTCCTCACACAGTTTAATGGTCACACAGTCTGGCTTCTCTCTGTAAAACATAGCAAACTAACAACTATCTGCAGTCAGGTGTAGACCAATATTTCTCTCCTGGGGGCGAAAGATTTATTGTTTTGTGCACAGCAAATTCGACTTGCTTTGTTTTTTTTTAATTATTCATAGGATTTGTCGAAGCATTTGTTCACCTGTTACGCTTCTACAATTTACCTGACAACTTACTTCGGAGCAGCTAGAGCCAGATACAACAAATGGATAGCAGTACTATATCAGTGGAAAGAAACTGACGCACGCTCATTTGTTAAAATACAGGGGCTAGAAAAGCCCCAAGTGAAAATGTTACTTTTGAAGAAAAAAAAATATTTTGTGAGTAACATGCAGTAACCGAGTACAATAGAAGTGGCAGATGCTGCATAAATTAACACGTGAACTGCTGAAGTTTCCTGGTATTTGAAAGTTTACCTCATCCAACATACTCAAATGTTGAATTAAGGCAACTTGACCCTTTTTGTTAGTTGAAAACATTTCACTTTTCGTCTAAAAGGCTTCTTCAGAACATTAGTACCTCAATTTATGAGCATAATTGGTTCTGTGACGTAGCTCGTAATCCAAAATACCCGTGTCTCAAATCAATGTTCCCCATTGAAATTAATTACAATTCAATTAAACCGTCCTGAGGCCCCAGAAACACCGCAATTTTAACATGTAACATGCTTTTTAATAAGAACAATACAACTCTTATGAGAAATAATAAAAAATTAAAATCTTTATAGTTGCTGACAAAATTCAATAAATACATTTAATGCATGTTTAAAATAAAAACATTAATCAATTAATCAATCATCAATAAAAGTGTATTTATATAGCCCTTAATCACATAATCACAAGTGTTTCAAAGGGCTGCACAAGCCACAAGGACATCCTTGGCTCAGATCCCACATCAGGGCAAGAAAAAACTCAACCCAATGGGATACAATGAGAAACCTTGGAGGGGACCACAGAATACAATACTTCTTACCATTAATGCAACTTCATGAACAGGTGCGGTAGAAAATGGATGGATGGATTAAAATGCATGAGAATGTTTTATATTTTGAACGTTATTTTTAACACTGTGATTACCAGCGGAATTATTCATTACTTATCCTGTTAAGCAATGCCAGCTAAGATTTATCTAAGTGCCAGTCATCAAAAGAGCCACGTCTGGCTCGAGAGCCATAGGTTCCCTACCCCTGGGCTAGAGTATACAAATGAGTTTTAAGATGGGACTTAATTGCTTCTACTGAGGTAGCATCTCTAACTGTTACTGGTAGGGCATTCCAGAGTACTGGAACCCAAATAGAAAACGCTCTATAGCCCGAAGACCTTTTTGGGGCTGTGGGAATCACTAATAAGCCGGAGTTCTTAGAACGCAGATTTCTTGCCGGGACAATATGGTACAATACAATCAGCAAGATAGGCTGGAGCTAGACCGTTTAGTATTTTATATGTAAGTAGTAAATCCTTAAAGTCGCATCTTAAGTGCACAGGAAGCCAGTGCAGGTGAGCCAATATAGGTGTAATATGATCAAACTTTCTTGTTCTTGTCAAAAGTCCAGCATATATGAATAATAAATAAATCAACCTTTGTATTATTTAAGTATCTTAGTATTCGACAATGTCAAGCTACCTTTAGGACCAGTTTGAAACACAATTGTATACAAGATATATAAGTCGGGGGTCTCTGCTCCATCTCTCCAACAGATTGGGGGTCCTCGGCCTAGAAAACATTGAAGACCCATGTTTCAGACGAAACGGAAGGTGGTCAGTCTTTGACAACACAGAGCTTTTTTCTGTTAGGGGATAGGTGCATATACTTTAATGTACTGTAAAAAAAATAAAAGGCAAAACCACAGTTTGTTGACAATGTTATCAAAGTAAATACATTTAAAGGGCCTACTGAAATGACATTTTTTTATTTAAACGGGGATAGCAGTTCCATTCTATGTGTCATTCTGATCATTTCGCGATATTGCCATATTTTTGCTGAAAGGATTTAGTATAGAACAACGACGATAAAGTTCGCAACTTTTGGTCTCTGATAAAAAAAAAAGCCTTGCCCCTACCGGAAGTAGCGTGACGTAGTCAGTTGTTCACCTCCTCATATTTTCCTATTGTTTTCAACGCAGCTAGAGCGATTCGGACCGAGAAGCGACGATTACCCCATTAATTTGAGTGAGGATGAAGATTTGTGGATGAGAAACGTTAGAGTGACGGACTAGAATGCAGTGAAAGACATATCTTTTTTCGCTCTGACCGTAACTTAGGTTACAAGCTGGCTCATTGGATTCCACACTCTCTCCTTTTTCTATTGCGGATCACGGATTTGTAATTTTAAACCACCTCTGATACTATATCCTCTTGAAAATGAGAGTCGAGAACGCGAAATGGATATTCACAGTGACTTTTATCTCCACGACAATACATCGGCGAAGCTCTTTAGCTACTGAGCTAACGTGATAGCATCTGGCTCAATGCAGATAGAAACAAAATAAATAAATCCTGACTGGAAGGATAGACAGAAGATCAACAATACTATTAAACCATGTACATGTAACTACACGGTTAATAATTCTCAGCCTGGCAAAGCTTAACAATGCTGTTGCTAACGACGCAGAAGCTAACTTAGCAACTTAGCAACCGGACCTCACAGAGCTATGATAAAAACATTAGCGCCCCCCCTTCGCCAGCCAGCCCTCATCTGCTCATCAACACCCGTGCTCACCTGCGTTCCAGCGATCGACGGCGCAACGAAGGACTTCACCCGATCACAGATACGGTTGGAGGCTAGCATCGGTTGGTGGCTAGCATCGGCTATCGCTGTCTGCTATCCAAGTAAGTCCTCTTGTTGTGTTGCTACAGCCAGCCGCTAATACACCGATCCCACCTACAACTTTCTTCTTTGCAATCTCCATTGTTCATTAAACAAATTGCAAAAGATTCACCACACAGATGTCCAGAATACTGTGGAATTATGAAATGAAAACAGAGCTTTTTGTATTGGCCTCAATGGGGGAGCCATACCTCTGTTCTACTGGCTATGTCACGCGCATACGTCATATCCAAAGGAGTTTTTCAACCGGAGTTTAGCGGGAAATTTAAAATTGCACTTTATAAGTTAACCCGGCCGTATTGGTATGTGTTGCAATGTTAAGATTTCATCATTGATATATAAACTATCAGACTGCGTGGTCTGGTAGTAGTGGGTTTCAGTAGGCCTTTAAAGAAAATAAGTTTAGTGCATCTGCCTCACAATATGAAGGTCCTGAGCAGTCCTGGGTTCAATCCCGGGCTCGGGATCTTTCTGTGTGGAGTTTGCATGTTCTCCCCATGACTGCGTGGGTTCCCTCCGGGTACTCCGGCTTCCTCCCACCTCCAAAGACATGCACCTGGGAGTAAGTTGATTGGCAACAGTAAATTGGCCCTAATGTGTGAATGTGAGTGTGAATGTTGTCTGTCTATATGTGTTGGCCCTGCGATGAGGTGGCGACTTGTTCAGGGTGCACCCCGCTTTCCGCCCGAATGCAGCTGAGATAGGCTCCAGCGACCCCCCGTGACCCCAAAAGGGACAAGCGGTAGAAAATGGATGGATGGAAGTTTAGAACATTTAATAAAAGTTTAATTATTCTCTGCTTTTGTTATCACTTTAATGAGCAGGCCTGATTAAATTGATTACGGCATATGATTTGAATCCTTCAAGGCCTTGAGTATTTCATCAGGGTCTGAATGAATCTCAAGCCAGTCAAGTCCAGGTCCCTGGGTGGTGAAGAAGGGGAAGGTTACAGACCTGTTTCGCTTCTCACTAGGAGGCACTCAGATTCCATGTTTGAGAGAGATGTCAGTTAAGCGCCTGGGCCAAGATCTATGATTGCACCTCGAAGGGCACCGTAGCATGCCAAGCAACAAACGAGGAGTTGGGGAACTTGGCTGACAGCAGTGACAAGTCAGGCCTACCTGGCAAGTTTAAAGCCTAGATCTACTAAAATGCATTTTGCCACAAATCCTCTGGCCATTGCTGGTTTATGATGTGCCAATGACCACCATTGAGGGCTTTGAGAGGAAGGTCTTGTGTTTCCTGCAAAAGTAGTTGGTTTAACGCGAAGCCTCAGCAGCATTGCCTTGTATGGTAGGAACAACAAGCTGAGCTGCCCTTCAATAGGAAGAGTTTATGGTTACCAGAGCAAGAGAGCTGCTGCTGTATAGGGACTCAGTGACACCTAATTGTCCTTGGGTGGCATAGAAGTGAGAACCGGTAGGAAATAGAAGGCTCACAAGGCAGTCGACCAGGTTGAGTCCCGCTGGAGGGAACAGTGGCATCCGAACAAGCTGGTCTTCAGCGCAACCCAAGACCTTGCTACAACAAGGCCCAGGGAAAGGAAGGCGTAGGAGGTCTGAGCAGGGGTGGTGGAAGCCTTCTGCAGTAGAACAGTAGGGATGCGTAAACAAGGGGCTGGAGCACATCCTGAGCTGCTACCCAAGGGCACTTGGAAATAGATGCTACTGCTGGTGCCATGACCAAGTGCTGCGGGTCATCACAGAGGTCATCAGCAGGGGATCTCCACCAGTAAAACATTAACAACCAACAAGGTAGTCCATCGCCTTTTTAGAGCTGAGGAAAAGCCACAGCAGCGGTGGTTGCTGGGATTAGCTCAGGACTGGCACCTGAAGTCGACCTACGGCAACAGCTCAAATTTCCAGAGAACAAGGCAGTGACCACACTCAGACCAGATATGATCCTGGTGTCAAAACAACAAAACAAGTGGCCCTGCTGAAATTGACCGCTCCCTGGGAAGACCAGATTGAAGAGGCCTTTGTGAGGAAGAGGGCCAAGTATGAGGATCGGCAAGCGAATGCTGAAGCATGGGTGTAGGACTCAATGCAACCCCACCGAGGTCAAGTTCAGAGAATTTGTCGGCCAGTCTCTCATCGGAGCACTCAAGATGTTGGGGATGAAAGGACTGCACAACAGAAAGCATCAAAAAAACTGATGCGGAGAAAAGGCCTCCAGATGGCTGTGAATCAAGCCGGGCAATCCGTGGACAACAAAAGCTTACTTAGGGACAAAGCAGGACTTGATCAGCCCGGCCGGGTCGCCTGGGTTAGGACTTATTTGCAGAGTTGGCAAACAATAACAAAAACAGGATGGATGTAAAAAATTATGATCTAATCATTGTAGTATTGACGATATATGGCTATTTAAGTTGGTATAATTACTGTCGATATTTGTATGGTTTAACCACCTTTGTTTACATTTAAGAGCCTTAGTTTAGCAGTTAGCATATATCCTCCTATGTTGTGCAGTTAAGCATGTTTAGCTATTCTTTGTTCTCTAGTAATACGTGTAAGAAATATATTGTATTTACCGCCATTTAAGCGAGTATTACTATTTCAGAAGCGGTTTTGTACCTTGGAGGGACATTGGCCACTAGCTAGATTACTACATTGCATTGAGGACGAGTACGTTCGCTTGTTGCTGCCAAATTTGCAGGATAGTATAAAAAACTGTTATCGTCGGCTAAAATGTATATCATTCTATTATCATCATCTAAATCGCACAACCCTACTCACAGCATGTCACTGTTGTGAATTTGCCTGAATTATGATAAATAATCAAATGTATGAGTACACATATTAGCTACAAGATAGGCCAATTTTGGGTATACCTTATCTTTACTGTGTAAACACAAATGTGTGCAAAGAGGAATGTCATTAGTCACATGGTGGAACATGTTTCATCTTCCATCTCACACACAATAGCTATAATGTAATTATTTTAAATGTCCCTCCTAATTGAACCTTGATCCCCAATTCTACGTTTGCAGCTGGCCCCTTGTTCTACTGGGGGATTTCAACGCTCACGTAGGCAATTACAGTGAGACCTGGAGAGGCGTGATTGGAAAAACAGCTGCCCTGATCTGAACCAAAGTGGTGTTTTGTTATTAGACTTTTGTGCTCGTCACAGAGTGTTAATAACAGACATCATGTTCAAGCATAAGAGTCGGACACCCAAGGCTGCAGTTTGATGACTGGCTTTGTGGTGGTATCATCAGATTTGCGGTCACCTGTTGGTGAGTCGGCTCCGATAGTGGGGGAGGATGCCGGATTGACCTGGCAGGCCCAAACTTATAGTGAGGGTCTGCTCTGAACGTCTGGCAGTCTCCTGTCAGAGAGAGTTTAAATTCCCACCTCCGGGACAACTTTGAACATGTTACAAGAGAGGCGCTGGGTATTGAGTCCGAGTGGACCATGTTTCGTGCCTCTATTGTCGAGGCAGCCGATCGGAGCTGTGGCCGCAAGGTGGTCGGTGCCTACCATGGCGGTAATACCAGAGGGATGCCGTCAGGCTGAAGAAGGAGTCCTATCCGGTCCTTTTGGCTCATGTGACTCCAGAGGTTACAGACAGGTACCGACAGGCCAAGCGGTGTGTGCGGCTTTGGTGGTTGCAGAGGCAAAAACTTGGACATGGGAAAAGTTTGGAGAAGCCATGGAGAACGACTTCCAGACAGCTTCGGAGCGATTCCAGACCACCATGCGCCACCTACGGAGGGGACAGCAGTGCACTATCAACACTATGTAGAGTGGGGACGTCGACTGGGGTTGTTGTGGATCGGTGCAAAGAATACTTTGAAGACCTCCTCATTCCCACTAACAGGTCTTCCAATGAGAAAGCAGTGCCTGGGGACTCCGCGATGGGCTCTCCCATTGGGGCTAAATGTGCCGAGGGAGTTAAGAAGCTCCTCGGTGGCTCTGGATGCTGTGGGGCTGTCGTGGTTGACAAGATTCTGCAGCATTGTGTGGACATCGGGGGCGGTGCCTCTGGATTGGCAGACTGGGGTGGTGGTTCCTCTATTTAAAAAGGGGAACCGGAGGGTGTGTTCCAATTATCGCGGGATCACACTCCTCAGCCTTTCCGGTAAGGTCTATTCAGGTGTACTAGAGAGGAGGCTATGCCAGGTAGTCGAACCTCGGTATCAGGAAGAGCAGTGTGGTTTTCGTCCTGGTTGTGGAACTGTGGACCAACTCTATACTCTTGGCAGGATCTTTGAGGGAGCATGGGAGTTTGCCTACCAAGCCTACATGTGTTTTGTGTACATGGAGAAGGCATTTAACTGTGTCCCCTCGAGAAGTCCTGTAGAGAGTGCTCAGAGGGTATGGGGTATTGGACTGCCTGATTTTGGCAGTCCACTCCCTGTATGATCAGTGTCAGAGCTTGGTCCCTATTGCCGGCAGTAAGTGGGACCCTTTTCCAGTGAGGGTTGGACTCTGCCAGTGCTGCCCGTTGTCTCCGATTCTGTTTACAAATTTTATGGACAAAATTTCTAGGCGCAGTCAGGACATTAAGGGGATCCGGTTTGGTGGTTGCAGGATTAGGTCTCTGCTTTTTGCGAATGATGTGGTCCTGTTGGCTTCATCCGACCAGGATCTTCAGCTCTCACTGGAATCGGCTCAAAGCTGAGTGTGAAGCGACTGGGATGACAAGGGTGGAGTGCCATCTGTGATCATTTGTCATTAAATAGAAGCATATTGTCAGAATGTAACGCTTATAAAACTATTAGGAGTTGCAGAACATAGTTTTTGTATCACCATCTAACTGTTGGAGACCCTTGTAGTGTCACTATCTGTCATGTCTGTGATCATGTTTTGTTTAGTTATGTTCTGCTTGGTTTTTGGACACTTTTTAGTTCCTACATGTTAAAGAGGTTCATTTAGCCTACTAATGTGTATTTATAAATGGTTGATTTATATAGGCTAGTAAGGTAAAGTTTTGTACCTGACAAGTTTCGGCTATCTTGCTTCTGCAGCCTTCCTCAGAGGTGTCACGTGATGTTAGTGTGACGTCATCTGTGACGTGTTATATGGATTGTTCCATCCCACCTGAGGTGGTGGGATGGCGGTGTCCCCTGGTGTGCGTCTGGGGTAGGGCGGGGCGCCCCCTGTCGTCCGGATGTCCACCAAACGGCCGGGGGCGGCCCTGCAGGACTGTGTCCCAGGTGTGGGATAGTTGGTAGGCTCCCTCGTCCCTGTTGACAGTCTTTGGGGCCCGCTTCCTGATTTCAACCGCCTCTTTGAACCACCGATGGAATTTGTTGCTTTCCATTCTAATTACCTTGGCTGCCTCCCAGTTCATTAGATGGTTTTCCCTCTTGCAGTGGTCTGAAATGGCTGATTTCAGATTTTCCTGGGTTGCTTTCATTCTCGTTGCACGGGTGAGCGTTCCAGATGTTTCCTTTTCACATTCTTTCTGGTGTTCCTTTTTTCGTGTGCTGAACTGTCGACCTGTCTCTCCTATGTATGTTTTATTGCATGTTAGGCAAGGGATCTCATATATCACATCACACTTTTTCTCAAGGGGGATCTCATCCTTAGGGTGTACTAGGGTTTGGCGAAGCTTGATGTGCGGCTTCACTGGTGTGCTGATGTGGTGTTTCCTCATCGCTCGCTGTATGCGTTCTGTGACGCCCCTGACGTATGGGAGGGTGACCATGCCCAGGTTCTCAGGCCTAGAACCTTTCTTCTTTTTTTCCTCCTTGTTGTTCCAAAGGAACAACAAGGAGGAAAAAAACAGCTATACAGTCAATAGCCAAAGACAAAACCATCAAAATACTACCTGCAGATAAAGGAAGGACAACAGTCATTATGGACACAAAACAATATGAAAACCAAATGATAGCTATGCTGGAGGATAAAGACACATATGAAGTTCTAAAAAAGGACCAGACAGAAGACAAAAAGAAAAAACTGAAGACTCTACTAAAACCATTAGTGGACGAGGGAAAAATAGACAAGGACAACTACAGTTTTTTAGTACCGACAGCCAGTATCACCCCTAGAATATGCGGCACCCCCAAAATACATTAAAAAGACGTTCCACTCCGCCCAATTGTTGACAGTATAGGCTCAGTTACATACAACCTTTCGAAAGCCCTAGTCGAGATAATAAAACCTCTCCTAGGCCAGACGAAGCAACACTGCAAAAACTCAAAGCAGCTGGCACAAGAATTAAGCACTGTAAAAGTAGAATCAGACGAGATACTCATATTTCACGACGTAGTCTCCCTATTCACAAAAACACCAGTGGACGTCACAATAAACATAGTACAGAACCGCTTGAAAGCAGATTCAACACTCCGGAAACGAACAAACCTAACAGTTGAAGACACAGTCCAGTTGTTATCATTCGTAGCCAAGTCTACATATTTCCTGTTCAGAGGGACCATATGCAGACAGAAGGAGGGTTTTGCCATGGGGGACCCCCTCTCAGCCATTATGAGTGGTTTCTTCATGGAGGACCTGGAGGCCAAAGCTATAGCCACCGCTCCCGAAGGATGTAGACTGTCCCTCTGGAGGCGCTATGTGGACGACATCCTGGAAAAGATTAAGACCGGCCACACACAAAGACTCACAGACCACTTAAACACCATAGATGAGACGGGAAACATAAAGTTTACTCATGAAGAGGAAGAGCACAGATCCATCGCGTTCCTGGACATGAAAATCAAGCACACTGAGGATGGAAGCATTAAGATAACAATATACAGAAAACCCACACACACAGATCAATATTTACTATGGACATCAGAGCACCCCAGAGCACACAAATTGTCAGTAGTCCGCACCCTATATGATCGCACCAAGGTGATCACAGACAACCATGACAGAGAAAAGGAGGAGGACCATATAAAACAGGCGCTCAAAGCCTGCAACTACCCAAACTGGGCCATAAACAAAGGCAAACGAGAGGTCCAAAGGAACAACAAGGAGGAAAAAAAGAAGAAAGGTTCTAGGCCTGAGAACCTGGGCATGGTCACCCTCCCATACGTCAGGGGCGTCACAGAACGCATACAGCGAGCGATGAGGAAACACCACATCAGCACACCAGTGAAGCCGCACATCAAGCTTCGCCAAATCCTAGTACACCCTAAGGATGAGACCCCCTTGAGAAAAAGTGTGATGTGATATATGAGATCCCTTGCCTAACATGCAATAAAACATACATAGGAGAGACAGGTCGACAGTTCAGCACACGAAAAAAGGAACACCAGAAAGAATGTGAAAAGGAAACATCTGGAACGCTCACCCGTGCAACGAGAATGAAAGCAACCCAGGAAAATCTGAAATCAGCCATTTCAGACCACTGCAAGAGGGAAAACCATCTAATGAACTGGGAGGCAGCCAAGGTCATTAGAATGGAAAGCAACAAATTCCATCGGTGGATCAAAGAAGCGGTTGAAATCAGGAAGCAGGCCCCAAAGACTGTCAACAGGGACGAGGGAGCCTACCAACTATCCCACACCTGGGACACAGTCCTGCAGGGCCGCCCCCGGCCGTTTGGTGGACATCCGGACGACAGGGGGCGCCCCGCCCTACCCCCGACACACACCAGGGGACACCGCCATCCCACCACCTCAGGTGGAATGGAACAATCCATATAACACGTCACAGATGACGTCACACTAACATCACGTGACACCTCTGAGGAAGGTTGCAGAAGCAAGATAGCCGAAACTTGTCAGGTACAAAACTTTACCTTACTAGCCTATATAAATCAACCATTTATAAAAACTTTTTAGTTCCTGTTTTCACACCCTTGCCTTGTCACCATGACGACCATTAATTTCACCTGTTTCACGTTTTGCACTCGCGCACCTGTTGTCAATCATGTCTGTATTATTTATGTCACGGCGCGGATTCGAACCCGTGCCTCTCATAATTCTGAGTGTCACAATTCAACCTCTGGCTGCTCACTCGGACACGCCCCCACTCACGCTGGGCAGCGACAAGGTTGCATGCAATCACTCATCAGCACACCTGGGCTTGACAAGAGGGAGCGGCATAAAGAGACAGCGAAGCCAGGAGACCTTTGCCAGAACGTAGCCAATCTCACCCGAGTAAGCATCACGTCTGGCACCTCTCCCTCGTTCCTTGCTCACCTTCATTGTGCTCTTCCTCGTTCCTGTCTTGATATCCTTTGTGTCTTCCACAGTGTCTTCCGTGATCGTGTCCTGCCTCACGACCTCCTCCCAGATTGTTGCTTGCCTTCCCCGATCCTTGACCACTGTTTGGACCCTGACCTTGTTGCCTCTCTCCAGCCCCCGACTGCTTGCCTTCCAGCTGACTCCCCTTCGCCTTCCCCTTTGGATTCGACGAAAGATACATCCAACACGCACCGACAACACCCTCTGGTAAATTCTACATTGTTAATTCCACACATAGTCTGCATTCACTCACTAGTGGTAGCATACACATCCCACACATTCATCAAAGGTTTAAATAAACCTTCAAAAACGCAGTTCTGCCTTGCTGTCGCCTCCTTCCCTTTGCCTAGTACATAACAGTACGTTCTGGCCAAAAACATGGCGGAACTAGGCGACACCCGAGAAGCCCTGTCTCGAGCCCCCAGGACTTATGGCTTGTCCATGCTTAGTGTCGTGGTTAACGAGCACCAAGAGCGTTTTATTGCCCTTGAGGACAATTTGGAGAGAGATTTTTCTAGACTTAACTCTAGGCTGGACTGCCTTATGCCTAGAGTGACCCCCACTGCAGCTACCCCGCAGCTCACTTCCCCAGTCCAAAGACCGGAACGCTGCGGTCTGGAACGAGAGCCCAAAATAGCTTGTCCTAGACCCTTTGAGGGTGATTTTGAGCTGTGCAGGGGATTTCTTGTTCAGTGTAATCTTATTTTTCAACACCATTCTTCTGATGGGGCTAAGATCGCTTTCATTTTTGCCCTCCTCACGGGACCTGCACTCAAGTGGGCTACGGCTGCCGTGGACAGGACCTTGGGGCTAAGCACAGACTACGCTGCCTTCCGGGCCGAATTTCGGGCCGTATTTGACCACCCCAAAAATGGGTGGGACGCCGCGGGACACCTCCACTCCATCCAGCAGGGACTTCGCTCTGTGGCAGCCTACACTCTGGAATTCCGGACCCTGGCGGCTGACAGCGGGTGGGACGATCGGGCACTCCAGAGCGCGTTCCGTCGAGGACTTTCGGAGGAGATTAAGGACGGACTACTAAGGGACAGACCCACATCCTGCAGAGACCTCATCGAACTTGCACTCTTGTTCGATCAGAGATTGACGGAATGTGCAGCTGAGTGAGCCCAGGGAGTCACAAGGATCAGTACCCGGCCTCAACTGCTACCCACTTTTGAAGCTCCAGCTCCGCCACATATGGCTCCAACCACCATGCTGACAGCCCCGGAGCTCATGCAGTTGGGAAGGACCTGGCTGACCATTGAGGAGAGAGAGAGAAGGTTCAGACAACGCCTTTGTCTTTACTGTGGTCCAACCGGACATATCCTTCGTTTTTGTCCGGCTAAACCAAAAGACCAGGCTCGCCAGCTGAGGGGGTCCTGGTGAGCCACACTTCTTTTCCCCAAGATAAGGAGAACCCCGACTTCGTGGTACCCGCTACCCTAGCGTGGGGCTCTAAATCTATCCAAGTAAAGGCTTATTTGGACTCGGGAGCCGATGAAAGTCTCCTGGACTACGAATTTGCCCAAGGGATGGGCATTCCCCTGGTCCACTTGAACCGGTCACTTCCTGCTCAAGCCCTGGACGGACGTCCTTTGGGACCCATCAGGTTTCGTACTGAACCCATTACCATGACCATTTCAGGAAACCACAGCGAGACCATCAGTTTTTGGGTTCTGGAGACCCCCGTCGCCCCGCTGGTGCTGGGTAAATCTTGGCTCCGTCAACATGACCCCCACGTCTCTTGGTCTTCTGGCAGGATCTTGGCATGGAGCACACCCTGCCACGCTAACTGTCTCAGGGCTGCCTCCCCTCCAGTCCACGTTCCCAGTATTGCTACCCCCCAGACGGATCTGTCCCGTGTACCTGCCTGCTACCACGACCTAGCGGAGGTTTTCAACAAGGAGAAAGCACAGGTTCTACCTCCGCATAGACCATACGATTGTGCTATTGAGCTACTCCCGGAGGCTAAGCTACCTGCAAGCCGGCTTTATAATCTGTCACTCCCCGAGAAAGAGGCCATGAAGACATACATCACGGAGGGTCTAGCTTCGGGAATCATCACTCAATCCAAGTCTCCACTGGCAGATGGATTCTTCTTTGTCTCCAAGAAGGACGGTTCACTCAGGCCTTGCATCGACTACCGTCATCTTAACAACATTACTATTAAGAACAAGTACCCCCTGCCTCTTCTCAACTCATCCTTCAAACCATTGGCACCAGCCACCATCTTCTCTAAATTGGATCTCCGGAACGCCTATCATCTTGTGCGGATTAAGGAAGGGGACGAGTGGAAAACAGCGTTCAACACCCACATTGGGCACTTAGAATACCGGGTCATGCCTTTTGGACTCACGAACGCCCCAGCTGTTTTTCAGGCCCTCGTCAATGACATTCTGCGTGATATGGTTGATAAATTTGTCGTTGTTTACTTTGATGACATTCTGATTTTTTTCCAGAGTTTGGCTGAACACCAGGAACATGTTAGACTCGTACTCCAGAGACTTTTGGAGAACCGGCTATTTGTCAAGGCAGAGAAGTGCAACTTTCACACCTCTTCAGTGGAATTCCTCGGTTTTGTAGTTGAGAAGGGACACATCCGACCCGACCCCAAAAAGGTGGATGCTGTGGTGGATTGGCCTCAGCCATCTTCTAAAACGGAGTTGCGGAGATTTCTTGGCTTCGCTGGATTTTACCGACGCTTCATCCAGGACTTCAGCCGGATTGCCGCACCACTCCATGCCCTCACCTCTCCTAAAGGTTTTTTTGTCTGGTCTCATAATGCTAACAAGGCTTTCGAGGAGCTGAAGAAGAGATTCATCTCCGCCCCTGTCCTCGTCCACCCTGACTTGAACGTTGCCTTTCTCGTGGAGGTGGACGCTTCCGATTCCGGGATTGGTGCTGTACTTTCTCAACGCTCTATGATTGACAATCTCATTCACCCAGTTGCATTTTTTTCCAGACGCCTATCCCTGGCAGAGCGGAACTACGACGCTGGGAACAGAGAACTGTTGGCGGTCCATGAAGCTCTTGCAGAATGGAGACACTGGTTGGAGGGGGCTCGTCACCAGTTCCAGATCCTGACTGATCACAGCAATCTCCTCCACATCCGCTCTGCCAGGAGGCTGAATAATCGACAGGCAAGATGGCAACAATTCTTCTCCCGCTTCGACTACTTGCTGTCTTTCAGACCCGGATCCAAGAACGCTAAGGCGGACGCTCTCTCCAGAGTGTTTATGGAGGAACCTTCTGAGCACCCATTGGATGTCCCCATTCTTCCTCCCTCTCGCATCGTGGGGATGGTTTCCTGGAAAGTGGAGGAACTTGTTAAAACTGCACTGCGCTCCAATCCAGGACTTGGGGGTGGACCACCCAACAAGCTCTTTGTCCATCAGGAACTGCGATCCAGAGTCCTGGATTGGGGTCACTCTAGCCTGTTTTCGTGCCATCCTGGATTCCAAAGAACCCTTTCACTGCTTCGTAGACGCTTCTGGTGGCCATCCATGGCCAGAGACACGCGTGAGTTTATCGCAGCATGTTCTTCTTGTGCCCGCAGCAAGGCATCACACAGACCACCAGCTGGTCTCCTTCATCCGCTCCCCATCCCTGCCCGCCCTTGGTCACATATCGCCTTGGATTTCATCACAGGATTTCCAGCCTCCAAAGGTAACACTACCATATTAACCATTGTAGACCGATTCTCCAAAGCAGCCCATTTCATTCCTCTTGGCAAACTACCTTCTGCTTCAGAGACGGCTGACCTCCTCACTTTTCATGTCATCAAATTGCATGGTATCCCGGTAGACATTGTGTCTGATCGGGACCCCCAGTTTTCTTCACAAGTCTGGAGAGCCTTTTGTAGGGGGATTGGGGCCTCTGTCAGTCTCACCTCGGGATACCACCCCCAGAGCAACGGGCAGGCTGAGAGGGCGAACCAGAGCGTGGAGACCATGCTCCGCTGCGTTGCCAGTAAGAAGCCCACCACCTGGAGCAAGTTCCTTCCTTGGGTGGAATACTCCTACAACTCCTTGAGGAGCTCCGCTACCGGTATGTCCACCTTTTGAATGCTCTTTGGGCTATCAACCCCCCTTGTTTCCCCAGCAAGAATTGGAGATTGCAGTGCCCTCTACTAAGACCCACATAAGGAAGTGTCAGAGGGTGTGGAGAGCCGCTCGAGCAGCCTTAGAGAAGGCTTCTGCAAAGATGTGCCGCAAAGCCAACCGTCATCGCGTCCCGGCTCCATCCTATCGGCCGGGCCAACAAGTTTTGTTATTGGCCAAGGACCTTAATCTTCAGGTACCTTCTAAGAAGTTAGCACCCCGTTACGTTGGTCCATTCCCCATCATCTCTATAATTAACCCCGTATCTGTCAAGCTGGCTCTCCCACCCTCGGTTAAGAGACACTCTGTAGTTCATGTTTCACAGATAAAACCGGTAGCGGAGAGCGCTCTGTCTCCCCCTGTCCCTGACCCCCCTCCC
Source organism: Entelurus aequoreus (assembly GCF_033978785.1). Classification (NCBI taxonomy): domain Eukaryota; kingdom Metazoa; phylum Chordata; class Actinopteri; order Syngnathiformes; family Syngnathidae; genus Entelurus; species Entelurus aequoreus. The sequence continues at coordinate 68,312,263 of NC_084732.1, forward strand.
TCTAGGTTCCTGGAAAATGGAGATCAGGTTTGGAAGGTTAAAGAAATCCTCAGGGTCCGTCGACAGGGTAGGGGGCTCGTGTATCTGGTCGACTGGGAGGGTTATGGACCAGAGGACAGGTCTTGGGTACCGGCCTCCTATCTTGTCGATCCCTCACTTCTAGAGGATTTCTATCGCGCCAATCCTGATGCTCCACGGCGCTCGTCGGGTGCCTCGCCTAAGGGGGGGGGGGGGGGGGGGGGGTACTGTCACGGCGTGGATTCGAACCCGTGCCTCTCATAATTCTGAGTGTCACAATTCAACCTCTGGCTGCTCACTCGGACACGCCCCCATTCACGCTGGGCAGCGACAAGGCTGCATGCAATCACTCATCAGCACACCTGGGCTTGACGAGAGGGAGCGGCATAAAGAGACAGCGAAGCCAGGAGACCTTTGCCAGAACGTAGCCAATCTCATCCGAGTAAGCATCACGTCTGGCACCTCTCCCTCGTTCCTTGCTCACCTTCATTGTGCTCTTCCTCGTTCCTGTCTTGATATCCTTTGTGTCTTCCACAGTGTCTTCCGTGATCGTGTCTTGCCTCACGACCTCCTCCCAGATTGTTGCTTGCCTTCCCCGATCCTTGACCACTGTTTGGACCCTGACTTTGTTGCCTCTCTCCATCCCCCGACTGCTTGCCTTCCAGCTGACTCCCCTTCGCCTTCCCCTTTGGATTCGACGAAAGATACATCCAACACGCACCGACAACACCCTCTGGTAAATTCTACATTGTTAATTCCACACATAGTCTGCATTCACTCACTAGTGGTAGCATACACATCCCACACATTCATCAAAGGTTTAAATAAACCTTCAAAAATGCAGTTCTGCCTTGCTGTCGCCTCCTTCCCTTTGCCTAGTACATAACAATTTAAGCCGATAGTTGCCAGGAAGTCAGCCTAAATGTTGTATATTTCATGTTCATAGTTAATTGCCTTTGTGCTAGTCTTTTGTTTTTATTAGCCACGATTGTACTTCCGCCCTTGTGCGCGCTTTTTGTTTGTTCCTTTTGTTAGTGTTTAAATAAATATGTCCTTACCTGCACGCCTTGCCCGCTTCAACTTTCCTTTGCATTCCGGGAAAACAAACCACAAAGTTCACGCATTGACAGAATGTCGCCAGCAAAGAAGTTTTTCCGCCAGAAAGTTGGACGAGTTGGACGAGGGAACTTGGGAGGTGCTGCGCACCATGGAGGCGGAGATGCTTCGCTTTCCCCCAGGAAGCGCAGGGGAATGATGTGGGGGAATGGAGGCAAGCTGGTGCCGATCGGCGCGTCGCTCCCGTCCCGGAAACGCCGGCAAAAGCGAAAGCCGTAAGGAAAGGCTTCTCCGAGCCGGCAGGACACGCCGCTCCCACAAGCACCTCCCCCTCCGGGCGAAAGCAAGCAGCAGACCGCCCGGCTTTGCCCTGATGACGTCACAGACAACGATTTTTTTTTTCAATGCTTTTTCTTTTGATCACCCGCCTCCAGCAAAAGACTCTAATTCCATGTCTATAATAAAACATTATCAAAACATGTTTTTAGAAATTAGAGCATGTCAATCCAGGTCATCCCAATTCCATGCCCCGCCCCCCAAGACTCAAGCCACGCCCACGTCACAGGACTCTTCCTTTTTTCACCCACAAAAGCACAGGTGGGGGTTAGAGAAATCATTTTGGGACAATCCTGACCTTTCCCACCCACCCCAAGAAATGGTTCCAGACCGCGGGGAGCGCGTCTGGTATCCGCTCCTTGAGGGGGGGCTAGGGCTGGGAACTTTTCAGGTGGGGTGGCTCAGCATCACCATGCCAAGCCACAGCCTCCAGCCCGGCCGGCGCCACCGGTCTTTCTGCCTGCTAAGCCGCAACCTCCGGCCCGGCCGCCACCACCGGTCTTTCGGCCTGCTAAGCCGCAACCACCAGCTAGGCCACCGCCACCTGCACCTGTTCCAAGGCTAGCATCAGCTCCAAGGCTAGCACCAGCGCCAAGGCTAGCACCAGTAGCAGCACCACGGCTAGCACCAGTAGCTGCACCACGGCTAGCACCATCTCCAAGGCTAGCACCTATGCCACGGCTAGCTCCACGCCCTGCTCCAAGGCTAGCACTAGCACCACGGCCTGCACCACGGCTAGCACCAGTAGCTGCTCCACGTCGCCAAGTGCCGCTAGTAGCTGCTCCACGCCAAGTGCCGCCAGTAGCTGCTCCACGCCGCCAAGTGCCGCCAGTAGCTGCTCCACGCCGCCAAGTGCCGCCAGCAGCTGCTCCACGCCACCAAGCGCCGCCAAGCCAAGACCCTCCATGCCAAGACCCTCCATGCCAAGACCTGCCATGCCAAGACCCGCCATGCCAAGACCCGCCATGCCAAACCCACCACGCCAAGACTCACCACGCCAAGCTTCGCCGCCTGCTTCGTCTACTGCACCCGCGACTGCTTTGTCTGCTGCTTCCATGCCTGCTTCGTCTGCTGCACCCGCGCCTGCTTCATCTGCTGCTTCCACGCCTGCCACGACGACGACGCGCGCAGCTTCCATGCCTGCCACGACGATGAGGACGCGCCCACCTCCTCGTCGGCCACGAATGTGGCCAATCCCTGGTCGTCCGCCACACCAAGTGCGCCGACCTCCTCGTCAGCCACGAATGTGGCCGTTTTCAGGTCGCCCACCTCGTCAGGTGCAGCGGTGTTCTACGCGTCGCCGCCACATGACTTTTCCCCGGTAGATACGGGGACACTTGGTCTGGCGACCCACCGCCAAGTCCCCCTCCTGCCCTCCCATGACTATTGATCGTTTTTTTTGGGACATCTAGTATCTGTGCTTAAGTGAGGGGCTCTGTCATGTCTGTGATCATGTTTTGTTTAGTTATGCTCTGCTTGGTTTTTGGACACTTTTTAGTTCCCGTTTTCACTCCTGTGCCTTGTCACCATGACGACCATTAGTTTCACCTGTTTCACGTTTTGCACTCGCACACCTGTTGTCAATCATGTCTGTATTATTTAAGCCGATAGTTGCCAGGAAGTTAGCCTGGCGACATTAACTCTGCTACCTTTCATTCCAAGCCATTGTTCCATGCACGTTTTTCATGCCACAGTAAGTGTTGTATATTTCATGTTCATAGTTAATTGCCTTTGTGCTAGTCGTTTGTTTTCATTAGCCACGTTTGTACTTCCGCCCTTGTGCGCGCTTTTTGTTTGTTCCTTTTGTTAGTGTTTAAATAAATATGTCCTTACCTTCACGCCTTGCCAACTCCAACTTTCCTTTGCATTCCGGGAAAACAAACCCCAAAGTCCACGCATTGACACTATCATAAAGTGTAGTACTAATGATAGTAATATCATAATGTTTAGTTTGACTATCATAAAGCTGTTTACACTGTATTTGTTTAACAACAAAGTTTAGATACACAACTAGAGTTTTGAGGACAAGACACCATTATGTTCTTTCCAATTCAATACCAAGTCAAATTCAGGCTGGTATCAGCAATACTGATCCGATATCAATGCATTTTGCATTATATACCTGATATGTCTGCTAAAATTTAAAAAGTAGTGTATTTCAAGTGTTAGTGTTCTTCG